>NC_056733.1:1255970584-1255975584 GCF_019279795.1 Protopterus annectens
GCTTGTCAACTGAATTGCTGTTGTGTCGAATTATACTTTATATACACACACACACACACACACACATATATATATATATATATATATATATATATATATATATATACAGTTTTTTTAGTTTTACTAATAAAACTTAAATTAATAATTAATTAAAGAGAGGCCTTTAACTTCTATTATACTTTTTGGAAAGCTGTTTTACAATGCTTCCAGAAGTAATGTTCATAATAATCTATGATAGAATTTTTTTTTCTCTTCTTTGATGGATTTATGAAATTATTTTGTTTATATGGCCAAGCAGGAAAATGGGATTGTATAAGATAGTCGTTTAATATGTTAGTATGACATACTGGAAGGCAGACTTATAGGTACTTAAACTAATGTTGAGTTTTACATGGTATATGGGCATTGTGAGGTCTGTAATACTGGTTAATTAAAGCGATTTTATTACATCTGTTTTCATAACTTGGAAAATGGGAATCTTAACAGGAACACTAAGGGTAATAAGAAATGAGATATTCATTTATATATATATATATATATATATATATATATACATATATTTTTTTGTATTGCTTAAATAATGTTCTTAATTCATGATTTTTAACTTGGTTAGTATTATTTTTAAATTTAGTGATTAGGTTCTTAAAGTGAATGCATACATTTGGATTTTTATATATTTTTTAATCTGTAGGGGCTCTTCTAGTAATTTCATATTTACTCCTTGGGATAGTAGGAAAATCAGTTTAGTATTCTAAACTTGACTTGGAAATTTAGTGTGCATGATGGATTGGATTTGCTATACTATTAATAATTTACTTAAGTTATTTTTTGTAGTTGGATTCTTAGTTTTGTTGATATGAGAATAATTTGCTATTAATTTAGATTAAACTGGTTAATTAGATTCATACCTCTCAACCTCTTAGAACAAGAAATCTGGACAAAGCCATAAATAATGGAGGGACAAAGGCCCCAAAATAGGGACACTTTTTTAAATACTGCTCCTACAAAACTAGAAAGATGATAGACGAAAAAAATGAGGCAAAAATCTGGACATTCTACAAAATCTGCACAGTTGAGAAGTATGATTAGATAACTTAAAAGCAGAAAATTAAATTTTAATTGTATTTTGCTCAAATTTAACATATCAAACAAAACAAGGAATTTTATCAGAAACTATAGAAAGTATGGTAGCTTTATATTTTTCTCTTAAACAATGGCAATAAGGGAAGGTTCTTGTTTAAATTTTTAAATATAATAAACCAGGTGACATTTTATTATAAGAAGCACATCTCCTAGAAAAATATATTTCTTTATCTTCTTAAAATATTAAAAAAGAAAAAGAAACATGTATTTTATGGAAGAGAGGTGCTGTCATGCATGCCTAAGATCCTTTTTCTTTATATGATCCAAAGGGAATGTTAACTGTAGTAGTCACAGAATATAATAAAAAACTACAATAGCAAACATTTACTGGATCACTAGATCACAGGATTAGGAACTAAAGCTGCTGACTATTACTTGGATATTATTTTATCTAATAAAAAAGGGTAGTTTTAATTGTCTCTGGAGATTTTAAAAAGTTGCTTACTGATGTTAATCTTTGAGATCTACAGATATTTAAATCGAATACATTATTCTTTATACATATTCATTTGTTCACGGTGCACAAACAATAATTGATAAAATCTATATTTCTTTTGATTTAGAATCTAAAAGCTATAACAGCAGTTGCTACTTATAGAATTTCTGACCATAATGGTTTAAGCTTTAACCTTGAAAGTGATAGTAAAAGACTGGCTACTACTTAAAGAATTTGCAGCTTATTTAACAAGTCTGATAGATTCTAAGGATCACTTATTCAAAGAAATAAAGTAATATATGTGTAGAACAGTGTGTGTTGTGTCTTTAAGAAGCGTGTCAAGGACTGAAGGTGTGTATATGAATAACGAGCACGTGCTATACCCAGTGCCATTTTGAGAGTGCAGTCAGAGGGTGAACATGTATGAATGTAATATCTAGTTTGTTTATAAATTTACCTAAGTTAAAGTATTGATCATCAATCCTGATGTGTTTATACATAATAAAGCTGCTTGAACAGGACCCATGAAGTCTCATCTGTTGTATCCAGACCAGACGAGCAACATGGACTCAGAAGAGGGATTCCAGAAACTGATATTCAGAGCCATGAGGTGCAGAGACAACAGTGAAGGTAAACCTAAGAGAAATGTGCATGAAAATGAGCCAGAAAAGCAATAAAGGTAACAAAAAATTGCACAAACAGTTTGTTTTATAAAATGGAGCATTACAAGGTAAACAACCTGCAAGTGAAAGGCATGAAAGGTTTATTGATTAAGTGAAATGTTTAAGATTAAGTTATTTGATAAAACAATTGTCTGAAAAGCTCATAAAGGGTCAGAAATTACCTCAGAGTTGCAAAATGAGCATGTTTAAAGCAAAACGGGCATGTTTATAGTGAAACAGGCACAAGAAAAGTACAATGGGCATGAAAAGAGATTAAATGAACAAAACAAATATAATAAGGGTAAAAGGGGCACACTAAGCATAAATAAAGCAAGGCAACTGCATGTTTTGGGCAAAGTGTTGTGTTTTGGCGTAAACTACTATTTCACATTAACTAAAGCCTTGAATACCGTAACTAAAGTTATTCAAAGTATCTTAGTGTGTGCTTATTACTATGCATTTATTCTGAACAGTCTGTTAGTGTGCAAAGTGCAACTATTTCATGAAGTGCAATCAAAGTACAACCATTTTGAAAAGTTTCTTGTGCTGTGTGTGTCTATTCACAAAGTTCCACCATTACAGTGCATGTCTTTTACTGCTATTTTGGGGAAGTTTCAGTGTGCTGTGTACTGTTTAGTCACAAAATGCAATTACTTTGAAATGTTTCTTATTCTGAGCTTCTCCCGCCCAATTCATTTGCACAGTAAAATTATTTGAAATGTTTCTTACACTGATAAGGGATGAGTTTTTATAGTATGGTGATTTCAAGAGTGTTGCAGTGCCTGAGAGACTTATTTCACAAACTTCAGTTATCCAGAGGTTTATTGTGCTATCGGGCATCATTACAAGTACTGGCATACATTTCTGGAATATGTAGAAGTGTGTATGTTTGTGCATATTTGCAAAACCCTTCACTGGTATGTGTTAACATGGCAGATGGATTTTGAAAACCCTCACCATATGTATTTGATCAGAATATTGCAGAAAATTGGAGAATATCTGAGCAAGAGTACAATATTTTTATACAACTAGCTTATTCAGACAAAGATGCACACACTAGGGCATTCATTTTGCTAAACCTAGCCAAGTCAGAGGCCATAGAAAGAGAGCATTTATTTGTGTATGCACAGCAGTATATGAAGTAGAAAGTAAAAACCGCCATATTGTTGTACAGGCTAAATCAAGTGAAGAACTGAGTGTTTGGAGCACAAATTCAGAGAGATGTGTGACCCCCCCAGACAAATATTACATTACAGAGGCACTTTTACACAAAGAGCTTAGAAACCAGGGGAAACATTTGCAGCTTATATAACTGACCTGAGAAACACAGCTAAAATGTGTCAGTTTGGTGACTTAAATGATGAGTTGATAAAGGACAGGCTTGTGTGTGGTTTTAATAATGCTGCAGTGAGAATGTTTTGCTTCATGACAGTCATTTAATGTTGAGCAAAGCTACAGAGATTTGCAAATCCATGAAGTTACAGAAAGGCACACAAGTATGCTTGCAAGCGATAAGAGTACGCTTTCAACAAGCTCTAGATTCAATGTAGATAGCATGCAACACATGACAAACAGAAATAGACCAAAGCACATGGCAGCCACAGCCCCTGCTAGTTCACCAGGAAAGCCATGTAATGTTACAGCAAGTTCTAAGAAAGGTGCATGCTCAGTGCAGTACAAATGTGAGTAAGCAAAACCTGAGTCCAACCTTATTGTTAACTGTCATAATTGTGGATTCAGTCATTAGTCTAAAGGACAGAAATGCTTAGCATTTGGTCAGCAATGCCACAAGTATAAAAAGTGGAATCATTTTCAAAAGTTTTGCAAAGCAAGTAAACCCTGCACAGTTCTAAAAAAAGTTCACTCGAGAAAGCAAACCGATGAAGTAGAATTTCAGCAGTCCGCTTTTTACATAGATGGTGTGTCAGTAGTTGGTTAAAAGGTTGATGCAGTGAATTTGTTAACAAGAAATGAAGTGTTTTGTTCTGTCTGGATCAATGGTAGGTCCATGGAGCTCAAAGTAGACACTGGCTGAAAGTGTAATGTTATGTCAGCAGATACTTTTGCTAAAGTGAGTGTTAATGAACAACTCATTGTGGCCAGTTGTGCAAAACTTGTTGCTAATGGAGGTGAAGAAATTCAAACCAAAGGCTCAGTAGTACTTACATGTTGTTTGGCCAAGAACTGCTACATATTGTTGTTCTATTTAATTTGAAAACCTGTGCAGTTATTATTGGATCTCGGAGACAGTTTGAGAATGAATTATTTTTCGACAGCATTATTAGTAGAAAAAGTATATGGATACTATATATGACTGCATGTAATCTAACTGTATATCAACTGTCTAATGTAATATTTTACTGTGTACATGGAGCTTTTCTTCCCAGGCCTCCACTGAAAAAGGACATGGGCCCAGTCGGACTTTCCCGGTTAACAAATGTAAAATAAATAATAATAAAGTGAAGTCTTTCAGCATGCAATGGAGCAAAATTTTTCAGGATATCCCTTTGCCATAATAGTAGATGATTTATTGGTCGGAGGTAATGGTGAAGCAGAGCATGACAGAAATCTTAAGAGAGTTCTAGACAAAGCATGTGAAGTATACTTAAAGCTCAGTCCTCTGAAGTACAAATTTAGACTGCCAGAAGTCACATATGTTGGTCATTTAATTACCAGTACTGGCTTGCAATGAAACCCTACTAAACAACCAGACATTCTCGAGATGCCAGCACTAGATAATGTTCAAGCTCTACAGCGTT